>NC_059198.1:9113185-9118185 GCF_020615455.1 Coregonus clupeaformis
CACTCCACTAGCTTCCAGTTGAAGCTCGCATCCACTACAAGACCATGGTGCTTACCTACGGAACAGCAAGAGAAACTGCTCCTCCCTACCTTCAGGCTATGCTCAAACCCTACACCCCAACCCGAGCACTCCATTCTGCCACCTCAGGTCTCTTGGCCATCCCTACGGGAGTGCAGTTCCCGCTCAGCCCAGTCCAAGCTCTTCTCTGTCCTGGCAACTGTAAGTCGCTCTGGATAAGAGCATCTGCTAAATGACTCAAATGTAAATGTAAAAATGTACTACAGTATATTGGTGATGTACTACAGTATATTGGTGATGTACTACAGTATATTGGTGATGTACTACAGTGTATTGTCCCCTGTAGCTCAGTTGGTAGAGCATGTCGCTTGCAACGCCAGGGTTGTGGGTTCGTTTCCCACGGGGGGCCAGTATGAAAATGTATGCAGTCACTAACTGTAAGTCGCTCTGGATAAGAGCGTCTGCTAAATGACTAAAATATAAAAAATGTCAAATGTATTGGTGATGTTCTTAAATATATTGGTGATGTACTACAGTATATTGGTGATGTACTACATAGCTAAATTACATGATACATGATGTGAAACAGTACAATAGTTCTCCCAGACTAAGTGTCCAGGTGCTAGACTCCTTCCTCTACCTGTACAGACACAATGTTGGAGCCTGGTGCGTTGGGCAGTGCCATCCAGTCAGGCAGGTTCATACTGTTATCACTGTTGGCACGCAGGAAGGGGTGAGGGTGGGGCAGTGCCAGGGTCCGCGGCGCACTCTCTCGCCTCTGAGGGGCGTATTTGGGAGACTCAAGAAAAGGTACTGAAAGAGTGTGAGAAGGAGAGAGAGACAGAGAGAAAGAAAGAGAGAGAGGTATAAACTAGTCAGGATGGGTCAAGTCAAGGTTTGATTGGTCTTTTTTTGTTCCCTTGTAGCACTCATTCAGATAGCAGGGACAGGAAATATCACAGTTTGATTGGCACACATACACAATAATGAAATAAATATTATATGTGTATGCATGTTTTTTTAAGAAACGTGAATGTACAACCATTCTCACATACTCTCATATACGTCCATAGTGCATAAACTCCTAAACACAACCACAGATCAGTACGTACCTACATTTGTGTCCCGGTGGTTTTTGATAATCTCTCCTAGCTCAAAATGGCCGGACATGACAGCCACCTGAAACACACATGCTAGCGGTGTAAGGGACAGTTCTCACAGCACCCTCCACACGGTATGCACATATTCCTTGTCTCAACTGGCCTTTTGTAGGGATGACAGAGTATGAGAACCCAGCTTAAGGGGTCAGGCAGAATTCTCCCACCTTGGACCCTAGTACACATCACAGAACAATATCACTAACACTGGCATATCTCATCCAATAGCATTTTCTGCTTTAGTAACTTCATCACACACAACCCCATGCAAGCAACGTACATACAAATACATAATTCCATTAGCCAGGCCATGTATTGTATAATCACCTGAAATGGGTTCTGCCCACTGTTATTCTTTGTGTCCTTAATGGCTCCCCTGTATAATAGAATTCGTGCACAGCTGTCCTGCATGGACAAAATATATGTCAATCAATTAGCAGCAAATAACTATAATGCTGGATTACAAAACTACAAAATCATCTTTATTTTATGTTTGATTGTGACACTACTAGAGATCACTACCTTGTTGTATAAAGCACAAATGTGCAAGGCAGTGTTTCCTGAGGCATTCTGGGAAGTGGAGTCTGCCCCGTAAAATAGAAGGTGCTCCAGATGCTGGGCGTTGCCATTCTGACAGGCCTGGGATCAGAGCAGAGTGAGCACAGAGAGGGAGAGAGAGATAGAGGTGGGGAGAGAGAGAGGTGGGGGGAGAGAGAGCGAGAAAGGTGGGGAGAGATAGAGAGAGACAGAGATGGGGGGTGGAGAGAATGAGAGAGAGTGAGAGAAAGATAGAGAGAGGTGAGGGGAGAGAGAGAGAGAGAGAGAGAGAGAGAGAGAGAGAGAGAGAGAGAGAGAGAGAGAGAGAGAGAGAGAGAGAGAGAGAGAGAGAGAGAGAGAGAGAGAGAGAGAGAGAGAGAGAGAGAGAGAGAGAGAGAGAGAGAGAGAGAGAGAGAGAGAGAGAGAGAAAGGTGGGGAGAGATATAGAGAGTGAGAGAGAGAGAGATGGGGTGGAGAGAATGAGAGACAGTGAGAGAAAGATAGAGAGAGGTGAGGGGAGAGAGAGAGAGAGAGAGAGAGAGAGAGAGAGAGAGAGAGAGAGAGAGAGAGAGAGAGAGAGAGAGAGAGAGAGAGAGAGAGAGAGAGAGAGAGAGAGAGAGAGAGAAAGAGAGAGGGAGAGAGAGAGAGAGAGAGAGAGAGAGAGAGAGAGAGAGAGAGAGAGTGAGAGAGGGAGAGAGAGAGAAAGAGAGAGCGATGAGAGAGAGAGAGCGAGAGAGAGAGAGAGGGGGAGAGAGAGAGGGAGAGAGGGAGAGAGAGATAGAGGTGGGGAGAGAGAGAGGTGGGGGGAGAGAGAGAGAGATGGGGGGTGGAGAGAATGAGAGAGAGTGAGAGAAAGATAGAGAGAGGTGAGGGAGAGAGAGAGAGAGAGAGAGAGAGAGAGAGAGAGAGAGAGAGAGAGAGAGAGAGAGAGAGAGGGGGGGGGGGTGACAGGCGATCAGTGGTAAAGAAAAGAGAAATGAATGAAGAGGGAGATGGTGAAAGATAGAGATCAAGGAAATAAGGAGTGGAAACATGGAGGAGTATAAAAAGAGGGGAGAGAGGGAGGAGGCGAGAAGTACAGAGACAGAAAAAGAGGGGGGTTATACATTGTCATAAAGATACCTCCAAGGTGAGAGAGAAAGTGAAAAAGGAACAACACACACATCAGAAAACAGCGAGAATACACACTTACAGAGCCACTCACACATAGATACACATAGATACACACAGATACACACATAGATACACACATAGGTGGCACAACGACAACAGCACAAATACACACAGACATAATGATGAAAGGATGGAGAGAATGTTGAAATGGAGGGGAAGTTAATACAGTATCTGTGTGTCTACAGGGTTCTATCTGCTGTCCTCTTCATACCTGAGCTATGGAGTGAGAGGGAGATGAGACACGGGCCTCATCATGGGTTAGAGGGTACAGGGGGGTGAGAGACGGGCTTCATCATGGGTTAGAGGGTACAGGGGGGTGAGAGACGGGCCTCATCATGGGTTAGAGGGTACAGGGGGGTGAGAGACGGGCCTCATCATGGGTTAGAGGGTACAGGGGGTGAGAGACGGGCCTCATCATGGGTTAGAGGGTACAGGGGGTGAGAGATGGGCCTCATCATGGGTTAGAGGGTACAGGGGGTGAGAGACGGGCCTCATCATGGGTTAGAGGGGTACAGGGGGTGAGAGACGGGCCTCATCATGGGTTAGAGGGTACAGGGGGTGAGAGACGGGCCTCATCATGGGTTAGAGGGTACAGGGGGGTGAGAGACGGGCCTCATCATGGTTTAGAGGGTACAGGGGGTGAGAGATGGGCCTCATCATGTGTTAGAGGGTACAGGGGGTGAGAGATGGGCCTCATCATGGTTTAGAGGGTACGGGGGGTGAAAGATGGGCCTCATCATGGTTTAGACTCAAGGGGGTGAGAGATAGGCCTCATCATGGGTTGGAAGGTACAGGGGGGTGAGAAACAGGCCTCATCATGGGTTGGAAGGTACAGGGGGGTGAGAGACAGGCCTCATCATGGGTTGGAAGGTACAGGGGGGTGAGAGACGGGCCTCATCATGGGTTAGAGGGGTACAGTGGGGTGAGTAGCAGGAATGACATGAATGGTTAACATAGAAATAGAGATGACATTAACACACTGACATTAACACACACACACAACCCTATATACACACAAACACAGTCAAACATAGTCACTTGAACACAGACTAAAACCCACAGAAACACACACACACACACACACACACACACACACAAACACCTACACCTACACCTACCTGGTGTGTCTCATCCCAGCCGTTCTCGTCCCTGACGGCCAGCTTGGCACGGTGATGGAGCAGGGTCTCACAGCAGGAGGTGTCGCCCCCTGTCAGCACAGTGTGGTAGAGCGGGGTCAGCCCCCGCCGGTCCTTATAGTCCGGAGATGCACCCAGAGACAGCAACGTCTATAGGGACATACCAGGTAGACAAAATATATATCACTTATATCATTATAAGAACATCTTGACTGTATCTCAATACAAGACACTATATACAGTGGGGTCCATACATGCACCTTTAATCCATAGATATGAGTGTAAGGAGGTGTGTGTGAGTTTACCAGCAGGGCTGTGTGGCCGTGGCTGCGGACAGCCTTGTGTAGTGGTGTGAGTCCATCCTTGGCCCTGAAGTCAAGATGAGCCCCTCCCAGCACCAGCACCCGTATGGCCTCCCCTCCCCCCGGCTCACACTGCACCGCCAATGTCAGGGGGGTTTCTACAGAGGAGAGAGAGAGATGGAGCAATGGAGGGACGGAGGGGCTCATATATTTAATCAGACAGACAGGAGTTGGGCCATGGGGTTATGATATGAACATCCCAGCATCATGTCACTCTAGTCTAGTAGTGTGGTATCGCTTATCTGATAGCGGCAGAAGTAGAGCTCTCTGCTGCCCCGCTGTGTTGGCAGGTGGAAGTGCATGTCACACTCCCAGTGATAGCAGGCTCTGTTGTGTGAGAGGACTGTTGCAGCACACCCAAAACTGTTAACAGTAGCTGCCCGTCTCCCACCTCACTATATTATCTGGCTCTTAAATGAGACTGAAACTAACTGTCTACTTTGCTTACTATAATCATCTTTAATAAAGTGTTAGATAGATAGAGCTTTGGGTAAGTGAGTTTTAGAGTTGGAGAGAGCGTTGGGGGTTTTCAGGTCGAGGTTACAGAGGACAGCCATTAGCCATAGCTCCCACAGTTATCTTGGACGTTAGCTAATTCAACTTGGATATGGACAGTT
>NC_059198.1:9123185-9128185 GCF_020615455.1 Coregonus clupeaformis
TGTGCTGTCATTCATTATCTTTGCAGAAGATAGTGTAGGCCTCCCTCTCTCTCCTTCCTTCCTTCCTTCCTTCCTTCCTTCCTTCCTTCCTTCCTTCCTTCCTTCCTTCCTTCCTTCCTTCCTTCCCCTCTCTCTCTCTCTCTCTCTCTCTCTCTCTCTCTCTCTCTCTCTCTCTCTCTCTCTCTCTCTCTCTCTCTCTCTCTCTCTCTCTCTCTCTCTCTCTCTCTCTCTCTCTCTCTCTCTCTCTCTCTCTCTCTCTCTCTCTCTCCTACCCTCTGGCCCTTTTCTGCAGGGCATGTGCAGAGGGATTAGCAGCCTTTGATGAGAACTATGGGGAAATACCCCCCCCACTCTGTTTCTGTCCTCTCCCTTTCTCCTTCTGCCTCTCTCTGTCTCTCTCACTACCATCTATTTTCTATGTTCCCCCTCTCTAGCTACCTCACAGTCACACAGTATTTAATAATAATCTCTTCCCTCCATCCCGTCATATCCACCCCTCCCTTCTACCCTCTCAGTGCTAGAGGTGTCACTACAGACCCTGGTTCGATTCCAGGCTGTATCACAATCCAGCCGTGATTGGGAGTCCCATAGGGCGGCGCACAATTGGCCCAGCTTCGTCCGGGTTTGGCCGGGGTAGGCCGTCATTGTAAATAAGAATTTGTTCTTAACTGACTTGCCTAGTTAAATAAAGGTTAAATGAAAAATAAAATAAAACATCTGTCTCTGCCTCTCTTATCTTGGCCCCTCTTCACCTCTTGCTGAGCACTGAGAAGGCCCTTACAAGGCTTACAGTTGTTGGTCTACTCTAAATGCATGTCAATGGGATGGTATGTTACTATGTTTATACAGCAGGTAAGATGACTGTGTATAGATGTACTATATACTGTACGTGTAGGTATATATATATATCAGGGAGTATGTGGGCGCTCCTTAGCCAGTTGTGGAAATCCTCAATACATAACATTTGTGTTTATAAGCTGCTGTCCGTCTCTCCCTGATCTCATTAAAATGCAATTAACCAGCAATTACAGTTTATTGAGGGCGAATTAGCTGACATGTAGAACAGGCCTAATGCACTGGGATTATACAGCCATATTACCCCACTGCACAGGAGAGAAGGAGATAGGAGAGAGAGAGGAGAAGAGAGAGAGAGAGGGGGAGAGAGGAACCGAGAGAGAGAGAGAGAAGAAGAGAGAGAGAGAAATGGGAAAACGGGAGGTGGGGAAGGTGTGAAAGAGAAAAGGAGGGAAGGACAATATGAGATGAAGGGAGGCCAGGACAGGAGAGAGGAGAAATAGAGGACAGGATATTGTCCTACTCCTCAGATACAGCTAGAAGTCATGTGGTGTCACTGACCACAAAGTGTCAGCACTAACTGTAGTATTGGTTATCTTTGATCATGTTAAAATACATGTTCCTTCCATAAGACACGGAGAAAGGATCTTGGGTGGCCAATTCCCCAGCATGCTTCTCACTGTTTGTTTCCAGATATCCATCTTGCACAAATTAAAATGTGATGTACTGTAAGTTTGTTGGAATAAATAGGTGGCTGTGAACTATTAATACTGGAGATACAGACACACTATTTCACGCACGCACACGCACACACACACACAAGGAACAGGAGAACCACAGAATGCAGTTACACTCAGTATACACAGTACTACACAGTACTACACAGGACTACACAGTAATACACAGTAATACACAGTAATACATACTCATATAGTCATCATAACACATTCAAATCAGCACACAGACACATAATACACTCACACACATGCCAAACAAGATGCATAGAGGAATAGGGGACACTGGTCAAATACGCACATATGTTGTATGCATATTGTAAGCACATACTAACAGATATTCATTGATGCTCGGTGGATTTGGAGTTCCCTTGTTTGTAAAGTGGTGGTGTGTGGTTGAGTAAAAAGACATCCGTGTTCATGTAGCATGTATCTCACCACACTCTACACTTCTCTCTCTCTCTCACTCACACACACACACACACACACACATCACAGTCCCCAATCTCCCTGCTCATAGTAATTCAATTAAGGGCACAATCAAATGATTCATGATCTATGAGGTCCTGACACTCATCTGGAAGAGAGAGAGAGCGAGAGAGAGAGAGAGAGAGAGAGAGAGCGAGAGAAAGACAGAGAGAGAGAGAGAGAGAGAAAAAGAGAGACAGAGAGAGAGAGAGAGAGAGAGACAGAGACAGAGAAAGAGAAAGAGAGAAAAAGAGAGACAGAGAGAGAGAGATACAGAGAGAGAGAGAGAGAGAGAGACAGAGAGAGAGAGAGAGAGAGAGAGAAAGAGACAGAGAGAGACAGAGAGAAAGAGAGAGAGAGAGAGAGAGAGAGAGAGAGAGAGTGAGAGAGAGAGAGAGAAAAAAGCACAGCCTCTGGCTTACTGTCACTAATAAGGAGGTTTAAAATGGTGTAATAAAACCAAACTCAATATGAGAAAAGCTCTTTTTGGTTGGTGAGACTAATGTAGCCCACCGCTAGAACCCTGGTCTGAACCATGACACCCTCATATTTCCCTTCAGAGCAGAGCCTGGTGGAATAGACAAGTCATAGGTGAGACCAATTCACAGTCAGGTTTTCTTCAGAATGCGATAGCTAGTATGGGACATGTCAATCTCTTCCCACCTAGGATCTTACAGTTTTTCTCGATTGCTAAGACACATTTCTTGAAAGCTGCTCTCCTTTTCTCTTAACTGTGAACACAAAACCCAATTTTCAAGCTACATTCACAAAACCTCAGACTCTTCTTGCAAAACCAAACTTTCACCTCAAAACAGTTCAATCTGTGCTCAAAACTGAACTATGTTGTCAAATCGTGCCCCGAGTCAATCAAAATAAAAAACACTACTGAACAGTCACTAAACACTACGTAGAAAAATAGAAAACACAATGCTCAGGACATGAAGCTGGGGAAATAAATGTTTATTGTTCACTGTAGGCTAAATGCATGTTGCAAAACAAAACAAAAAACTGTGCATTTAGCACTTGTACAAAAAGACAAAACAGAAATCTTGTGCATTTACATGTAGCACTTGTAAAAACAAACAGAAATCTTATGCGTTTGCCACTTGTGTACAGTAAGCCCATGTAAAAATAAAGTACAAAAATACACAAATAAGTGCATTACTCAGCCACAGCATCATGTCTCCGTACTGGATCAGGCCACAGGACTTCATCCACATCACAGGCCACATTTTGTCTGGCCAGGCAACGGGGGAAAGAACCCCTGGCATGCCGTATCCAGGCTTGGCATGCCTCCACACCTATGTCACCACAGGCAAGTCCCATGGCTTGCAGGAGATTTACCCTGGTGTAAGGTTGGCGTTCATATACCTTCCATCGCCATGAGGAGAATAATTCCTCAATGGGGTTTAGGAAAGGGGAGTACGGTGGAAGGCAAAGATTGATAAAACCTTGGTTCATATTGTACCACTCTCTAACCTGGAGGGCTCTGTGAAAACTCACATTGTCCCAAACAACAACATAGATGGGATGCTCATCCTGCTGCCCTAACAAAGCATCTCGCATGTGATTGAGGAAAATGAGGAGCTGGTGAGTGTTGTAGGGCCCCAGGTTGGCATGATGGTGGACAACCCCATGATTGCTGATGGCAGCACATAATGTGACATTGCCACCACGTTGCCCAGGAACACCAACAATGGCCCGATGGCCAATCACATTACGGCCTCTCCTTCTCCTTTTGGTGAGATTAAACCCAGCTTCATCCATGTAGATGTATTGATGGGGTCTTTCCATTGCATCCAGTTGAAAAACCCTCTGTAGAAATAGATATAGTTTTGTAAGTGATACGGAAAAAGTGATTTAGGCCACTACAGTAAATCACTACTTAGAGTAATCAACATTGAATGTGTCTGGATATATGCCAACCTGTACATACTGGAATCTTTGCTCTTTGACTCTGTCTGAGTTGCGATCAAAGGGCACTCTGTATAGCTGTTTCATGCACAGTCTGTTGCGCTTGAGGACACGATCAACAGTAGAGAGGCTGACACTGTTGATACCCTCAAAATTTAAATGGTCCTCAATGATCTTCTGCTGAATTTCGCTCAGTTTAATGGCATTGTTCTCACGGACCATATCAACAATTAGGGTCTCTTGGTGTGGGGAGAACATACCTGCTGTGGCAGTCTTTCAATTCTACAAAAAGAGAACATGGAGTTACAAAAAATATACATGGAATACTAGGCCTACAAACAGTTAGACCAACCCTCCATTACAATACTACAGTACATTGGTACAGTGATGTACTGAAACATATATTTACTTACAGTATACTGTGGTACAGTATATAGTATGTCATACAGTAATTGCTGTCAACATTTACATACTGTACTATAATGTCAAAAAAAGGTAATTACCTGTTCTCTTCTCTAAATCTTCGGATTATGGTGGACACAGTGAATCTACTGATGTTTGGTTGTACCCTTTATCCAGCCTCCCTCATGCTCATACCATGGACAAGAACATGGTCAATCACAGTAGCTCTGATTTCATCAGATATTACTGTTCTTTGTCTTCGCTGACCACCTCGACCACCTCGACCTCCTCTCACACGAACTCTTCCTCTCAGATTTCTATCCATTGTAGGGCCTCACAAACCAGTGCTCTCTGAACTGGCTTACTGTATATGTTCCCTCACATCATTAGCCACAAGTGTGATCAATTTTGAGTTGTTGTGTTCAAGTGGTGACACCTGTGCTCTAATTGTGTTTGACTTTTGTCACCTGTGCTCACCATTATGCAGCACGGGTGCATCACAATGAAAATGTGTTGGCAAGTTATGTCTAAACAGGTGAAAAGTGCTTATGGTTTTGCCAAAAGAGTGATTGATTCAATCAGTGGGTTCAGGCAACTGAGCATTTGGTTCAGACAATAGGGTTTAGTGTTTTAGCAATTGAGAAAAACTGTAATGTGATCACTCTTTTGTTTGTAAAGTGTGTGGTT